>NC_080165.1:10977092-11007964 GCF_950295315.1 Erinaceus europaeus
CCCGGTTAAGCACACATTATCACCAAGCCCAAGGACCTGGGTTCGAGCCCCCTGCTCCTTACTTGCAGGGGGTCCACTTCATGAGTGGGGAAGCAGGACTGCAAGTGTCTTTCTCTCCCTTACTCTATCTCCCTGTCCTCTCTCAATTTCTCTCTGGCCTATCTAATAAAAATTAGGGTGGAGGGAGTCGGGCAGTAGCGCAGTGGGTTAAGAGCACGTGGCGCAAAGTGTGAGGACCTGCATAAGGACCCCAGTTTGAACCCCGGCTCCCCACCTGCAAGGGAGTCACTTCACAAGTGGTGAAGCAGGTCTGCAGGTGTTTGTCTTTCTCTCCCCTCTCTGTCTTCTCCTCCTCTCTCCATTTCTCTCTGTCCTATCCAACAACGACATCAATAACCACAACATTAATAACTACAACAATAAAAACAACAAGGGCAACAAAAGGGAATAAATAAATAAATACTTTTTAAAAATTAGGGTGGAAAAAAAAAGGGGAAATTATGGCTGCAGGGAGCAGTGGATTCATGGTGCCAGCTGCGAGTCCCAGAGACAATCCTGGTGGCAATAAAGAAAAAGCAAAACCAAAGGGATGAGCAGGTGTTGATACAGGGAGACGGGGACGGCAACACCTACACACCAGACAGCAAGGAGACCTTGGGAGGAAGCAGCCTGCCCATGTCTTGATCCTGACTTTCCAGAACTCCGAGAAATCAGTGCCTGTTACTTAAACCACTGACCTCTGCTTTTTGCCACCACAAGCCAAGCTCACTGCTGTGGGGAGGAGGAGAGGCTGCAGAAAGGTCAACCCCAAACTCCAGGGTCTCCCCTCTAACCTGGGAGAACCAGTCCTTCCCAAGGAAAGGCCATCTCTGAGGGCCAGGTGGAATCCCCTCTTTCTTAGAGCAGGGTCTCAGAGTGTGGGGCAGCCCCATGCTGATTTCTGCCCCTACCAGCCCAGCCAAGGACCACGCAGACCCTTGGCATATTTGCATGGTGTGAAGAGCTGGACAGGTGAGGAAGAAGGCAAGAAGGGGTTACAAAGGGCAGAGGAAGAGGGGTATCCCAGTGTGTGTATATGGGGGTGGTGGTGGGGCACACAGTGTGCTTGAGAGGCAGAAGCTGAATGAGTCACTGGAATTTCCAAATCCCCTCAGTAATGTAGTTGATTCTGTCGCCTCAAACAAGCAGATTCTGAGCACGGCTGACACCGTCTGTACATATCCTGAGCTACCTAGCAGACTCGAGGAGCACGTTCTTTCTGACGGTTGGGACAAGGCGGCGGCGGCGGCGGCGGCGGCGGCGGCGGGGGGGGGGGGGGTCTCCACTATAAAGAAATGTGCCAGACACTTGAAAGATAAACTATTCAAAAAATCTCCTTTGCGCAGCCTGCCTTTCTTTCTTCCTTTCTTTCTTTCTTTCTTTTTTAGTGTTTATTTTCTCTTTTGTTGCCCTTGTTTTTTTATTGTCGTTGTACTTATTATTGTCATTGCTATTGATGTCGCCATTGTTGGATAGGAGAGAGAGAAATGGAGAGAGGAGGGGAAGACAGAGAAGGGGAGAGAAAGACAGACACCTGCAGACCTGCTTCACTGCCTGTGAAGCGACTCCCCTGCAGGTGGGGAGCCGGGGGCTCGAAGCCGGGTCCTTGTAATTGCGCCACGTGCACTTAAGCTGCTGTGCTGCCGCCCGACTCCCACAGCTTTTCTTTCCCTTTTTTTTTAGAAAAATCTGCAAAGGTCCGCAACTGGCAGGTGACTCAGAGGACAGAGTGCATGCTGTGCCCACACAAAGGTCCTGAATGGGGATCCCCAGTACCACATATGCTGGTGAGGGGATGCTCTGGCCTCTCTCTCTCTTTCATGGAATAAATAAATACAAAGTTTACATACGAACCAATGATGTTATCAATGCACTTCAAACATCAGGTTGGATTGTCCACAAAGATAATTTCTAGAATAAACAGTACTGATACAAGCTGCAAAGATGGTCATGTCTCCAAGAACTTACTCATCTCTGAAGTGTGGGACAGATAATACACCACAGGGCACCAGTGTCAATTCTAAGTAGGAAGTTTTGTGTTTTGTTTGTTTGTTTTTTTCCTCTCCTCCATTGTTATCTGCCTCTTGTCACTTCTTGCTGAACTTGCCTGCCAGTAGCAACCTTCTCTTCCCTTTCTAATTGAGTCTTTCTAATCTCCAGTTGTTAGGAAACTGGACAAGCCAGATTGTTATAAATGTGTCAAAAATACATACGAGGAGGACCAGCATCTCCCAGCTGCCTCTTAGAAACTCAAGATGGCTCCCTTCCCGATGCTCAGTTGGCTTTGAGGCAAATCAGCAGTTGGCATACTCATGTATTATTTAAGTTTTTTCAAGGGTGTCAGAATGGAAGGAAAGGTTAAATAACTCTTCTAAGTCAACCTTCTCTCCTTAACGTAAGGGTACTAGACTCACTAGAATTTTTAAGTTATTTAACTTGGGAAGACACGGAAATGATCTGTCATCCTTTCTTCTTTTCCTTCAGATAAGACAGGTCTTAAAAAAAAGGGGGGGGAGTTCGGCGGTAGCGCAGCAGGTTTAGAGCACGTGGCGCAAAGCCCAAGGACCGGCATAAGGATCCTGGTTCGAGCCCCCGGCTCCCCACTTTCAGGGGAGTCGCTTCCCAGGCGGTGAAGCAGGTCTGCAGGTGTCTGTCTTTCTCTTCCCCTCTCTGTCTTCCCCTCCTCTCTCCATTTCTCTCTGTCCTCTCCAACAACGACGACATCAAAAACAGCAACGATAATAACTACAACAATAAAACAAGGGCAACAAAAAGGGAAAGTAAATAAATATTAAAAATATTTATATAAAAAAAGTTTTTTCCCCACTATGTTCACTGGATGAAGATCCTTCTGCCAAAAGGACACGTGCATATGATTTTTAGCTTTCAACCAACCTATGTTCCTTCTTTCCTTCCTCTTTATTCGTTTCTTTCCTCTTTCTTTCCCTCCCCTTTCTCTCTCTCTTCTTTTTCTGTCATCACAAGAGTAGAGGGAAAGAGGGAAAGATACCGCAGCAGTGAAGCCTCCTGCTGTGTAGTACAGACCAGGCTAGAACTTCAGGTGTGCTCACGACAAAGTAGGTTCTCTGTCTGTCTAGGTGAGCTATCTTACCCACCCACCACAATTTCTTTGGAGAATGGAGCTCTTCATTTACAGAGCGTAGTACAAATCACTGGAGAAAGCCTTCTTCAAGAAGTGTGGTGACTGGGGAGATGGCTCAGCTGCTGGAGTACAATGCTTACAGTCTCCTGGTTAGAAGGCTCCTGTTTGGAAGCTTGTTACTAGCATATGTTGGGTTAATGTCGTGACTTATATGCCTTAATAATGATAACAACAAATCTTAAAAAGAGAGGAAGGGGGTGGTCAGGAGGTAGCACAGTGGGTTAAGGTGACACGAAGAGTAAGGACCGGCGTAAGGATCCCAGTTCAACCCCCCCCCCCCCCCGCTCCCCACCTGCAGGGGAGTCACTTTACAAGCGGTGAAGCAGGTCTGCAGGTGTCTTTCTCTCCCCCCTCTCTGTTTTCCCCTCCTCTCTCCATTTCTCTCTGTCCTACCCAACAACGATGACATCAGTAACAATAATAGGGAGTCGGGTGGTAGCGTAGCGGGTTAAGCGCACGTAGTGCAAAGTGCGCTTAAGGACTGGCGTAAGGATCCCAGTTCAAGCCCCTGGCTCCCCACCCACAGGGGAGTCCCTTCACCAGGCAGTGAAGCAGGTCTGCAGGTGTCTGTCTTTCTCTCCCCTTTGCTGTCTTCCCCTCTTCTCTCCATTTCTCTCTGTCCTATCCAACAATGACGACATCAATAACAACAACAACAATAAAAAGACAAGGGCAACAAAAGGGAAAATAAATAAATAAAATTTAAAAGAACTTAAAAAAAAATAACTACAACAACAATAAAAACAACAAGGGCAACAAAAGGGAAAAAACAAAATTAGAAAAAATAGGAAAAGATATTTTTTTAAAAAAAGGAAGAAAGAAAACCAGAAACAGTGTGCGTGTATGCATGTGTATGCTGGAATGAGAAGGCACAGAGAGGCCCAAAGTTGGAATTACATAGACCTCCAAACTCAGGGGCTGCTGTCAGTGCTTAGGTGTTCCCGATGGCTGTCCCTGCTGAGTGCCACAGGACAGGTCCTCATGACCCGAACCAAAGCATAAAATCAGAGTTTTCAGCTGTAAAGGATTGAAGAGACTGTCATAAACCACACCTGCTAAGGGGCACAGGAACCCAGACTGTAAACACCAAGTACGGCGATGTGTGTGTCCTCATGGACAGAAAACTTTCTCCTGGGAGTCGGGCGGTAGCGCAGCGGGTTAAGCACAGATGGCACAAAGCACAAGGACCGGCGTAAGGATCCCGGTTCGAACCCCGGCTCCCCACCTGCAGGGGAGTCGCTTCACAGGCAGTGAAGCAGGTCTGCAGGTGTCTATCTTTCTCTCCTCCTCTCTGTCTTCCCCTCCTCTCTCCATTTCTCTCTGTCCTATCCAACAACGACAACAACAATAATAACTACAACAATAAAACAACAAGGGCAACAAAAGGGAATAAATAAATTAAATAAATAAAAATATATAACAAAACAAAAAAAAGAGAAAAATTTCTCCTTCCTTCAAAAAGAAAGTTGTTTTGGGGGAGTGGGAAGACAGCATGATGTATAAAGATCAGATGTGGGGGTCGGGCGGTAACGCAGCGGGTTAAGCGCATGTGACACAAAGCACAAGGACCGGCATAAGGATCCTGGTTCGAGCCCCAGCTCCCCACCTGCAGGGGAGTCGCTTCACAGGCAGTGAAGCAGGTCTGCAAGTGTTTGTCTTTCTCTCCCCCTCTCTGTCTTCCCCTCCTCTCTCCATTTCTCTCTATCCTATCCAACTACAATGACATCAACAACAGCAACAACAATAATAACTACAACAACAATAAAACAACAAGGGCAACAAAAAGGAATAAATAAGTATTAAAAAAAAAAAAAAAAGCTCAGAAGTTCCAGGTTCAATTCTCAGCACCACCAGAAGCCAGATGTGAGTAGTGCTCTGGCCTTTCTCTGTATCCCTCTTTCTTACTCTATCTCTCCCCATTAAAATAATATATGCTTTTAAAGAAGGAGAAGGAGAAGCAGAGAGAGAGAGAGAAGGGGGAGGGGGGAGAGAGAGAGATATGAAATGAAAGTCAATTGTTCTTGGGCTGTACCATTTCCTAGTGAACATAAGTCCACCTACTGGTTCCAGTGCCCATAAGGCAGGGGGCTGAACTAACCCAGGCACTATCATTGCACATACACAGTAAGCAGGGAGCAGGTGCTCAAAAATAAGATCCCTTGACCTGCCAGCATCCATGCCCAGAAGAGACGTAATTGCAGAAGCCAGACCTCCCACCTTCTGCACCCCATAAAGAATTTGGGTCCATGCTCCTAGAGGAGTAAATGGTAGAGGAAGATGACCAGAGGACTCTGAACACCAATTCCATCAAGACCCAGAGAGAGAAGAGGAAATAAATAAATAGGAAGGACACTCAGAAGTAGTAGGTATGACATAGAGAAGGCAAGACCATAGAGGGGGAAAAAGGGGGCAGATATATAACAATATAGGTGGCTATAGAAATAATAGTCAACTCACATCTGTGATCTTAGGAGAACTATTGCAGTTTCCAATGGAGGTGATAGGGATGCAGGGTTCTGTTGGTGGGAAAGGTGTGGAATTATACCCCTGTCATCTTATAATTTTGTAAATCAATATTAAATCACCAATTAAAGAGAAAAAGATCCCTTAGTCTGTGGGCTGACTCTCTAAGTTGCCAGGGGAACCTGACATCCACTTCTCATCTGTCTGGTGATCACTGCAGGTGACAGGGTGACAGGCCAGACACAACAGCAGCAAAATGAATATGACCTGTACCTCTGGGTCTCAAAGGCTGACGGTTTATGTTTGAAAGAACACAAAAGCATGGGAACCAAGAGGCGAATGACAGATTGTCTCCTTTGCAGGCACTCTTAAAATAAAGCCACGTGGAGGTCCTGTGGTAGCACAGTGGGTTAAGCCCACATGGCGTGAAGTGCAAGGACCGGCATAAGGATCCGGGTTTGAGCTCACTGCTCCCCAGCTGCAGGGAGGTCGCTTCACAGGTGGTGAAGCAGGTCTGCAGGTGTCTGTCTTTCTCTCCCCCTCTCTGTCTTCCCCTACTCTCTCCATTTCTCTCTGTCCTATCCAACAACGACAGCAATAATGGCAACAATAACAGTAACGATAACAACAAGGGCAACTACAAGGGCAACAGAATGGGGAAAAAATGGCCTCCAGGAGCCGTGGATTCATAGCACAGGCAACAAGCCCCAGGGATAATCCTGGAGGCAAAAATAAAAAATAAAATAAAAAGATAAAGTTATGTATGCCTCAGCTAGGGGGTGAATCAGGGGTGTCTGATACACCATTCATTCCTTCTGTCTCTATATATCCTTTATTTTATTTTAATGGGAGAGAGAGAGAGAGAGAGATATGGAAAGACCAGAGCACTACTCAGCTCCAGTTGGGGACTGAATCCAGAATTTCGGAGTGTGAGGCATAAAAGTTGTTTTGTATAACCATTATGCTACCTCCCTAGCCCACATCATTCTTTCTTTCTTTCT
Source organism: Erinaceus europaeus (assembly GCF_950295315.1). Taxonomy (NCBI): domain Eukaryota; kingdom Metazoa; phylum Chordata; class Mammalia; order Eulipotyphla; family Erinaceidae; genus Erinaceus; species Erinaceus europaeus. The sequence continues at coordinate 10,983,759 of NC_080165.1, forward strand.
TTTTTTTTTATTTCTTTATTAGGGAATTAATGTTTTACATTTGACAGCAAATACCATAGTTTGTACATGCATAACAATGCCCAGTTTTCCTTATTACAATACGATCCCCACTAGGTCCTCTGTCATCCTTCTTGGATCTGTATTCTCCCCCCCTCCACCCACCCCAGAGTCTTTTACTTTGGTGCAATACGCTAATTCCAGTTCAGGTTCTACTTGTGTTTTCTCTTCTGATCTTGTTTTTCAACTTCTGCCTGAGAATGAGATCATCCCATATTCATCCTTCCGTTTCTGACTTATTTCACTTAACATGAATTTTTCAAGGTCCATCCAAGATTGGCTGAAAACAGTGGAGTCACCATTTTTTATACCTGAGTAGTATTCCATTGTGTATATATACCACAACTTGCTCAGTCACTCATCCGTTGTTGGACACCTGGATTGTTTCCAGGTTTTGGCTATTACAAATTGTGCTGCTAAGAACATATGTGTACACAGATCTTTTTGGATGGGTGTGTTGGGTTCCTTAGGATATATAAGGAGACAAATTGCAGGGTTATAGGGTAGGTCCACTTCTAGCCTTCTGAGAGTTCTCCAGACTGTTCTCCACAGAGGTTGGACCAATTTAATTCCCACCAGCAGTGTAGGAGGGTTCCTTTGGCCCCACACCCTCTCCAGCATTTGCTGCTGTTACCTTTTCTGATGTATGACATTCTCACAAGAGTGAAGTGATATCTCATTGTTGTCTTTATTTGCATTTCTCTGACAATCAAAGACTTGGAGCACTTTTTCATGGTTTCTCAGCCTTGTGGATCTCTTCTGTGGTGAATATTCTATCCATGTCCTCTCCCCATTTTTGGATGGGGTCATTTGTTTTCTTGTTGTTGAGTTTGGCAAGCTCTTTATATATGTTGGTTATTAAACTCTTGTCTGATGTATGGCATGTAAAGATCTTCTCCCATTCTGTGAAGGGTCTCTTGGTTTGGGTAGTGGTTTTTTTTTTTTTTTTTTTTCCTGTGCAGAAGCTTTTTAATTTAATGTAGTCCCCTAGGTTTATGCTCGCCTTAGTCTTCCTTGTAATTAGATTTGTTTCATTGGAGATGTCTTTAAAATTTATGGGGAAAAAAGTTCTGCCAATATTTTCCTCTAAGTATCTGATAGTTTCTAGTCTAACATCCAAGTTGATCCATTTGGAATTTACTTTTGTATTTGGTGAAAATATAGTGGTTCAGTTTCATTCTTCTGCATGTTTCAACCCATTTTTTTCCAACACCATTTGTTGAAGAGACTCTGCTTTCCCCATTTAATGGTCTGGGCACCTTTGTCAAAGATTAAATGTCCATAGGTGTGGGGGCTTACTTCTGGGCTCTCAATTCTATTCCACTGGTCAGTGTGTTTATTCATGTTCCAGTACCAAGCAGTTTTGATGACAATGGCCCTATAATACAGTTTGAGATCTAGGAGTGTGATGCCTGCAGTTCTGTTCTTTCTTTTCAAGATTGTTTTGGCAATTCTAGGTCTTTTCTGGTTCCAGATAAACGTTTGTAGCATTTGTTCTATTCTCCTAAAAATGTGGTTAGGATCTTGATGGAGATAGTGTTAAATTTGTTTATGGCTCTGGGTAATATATTCATTTTGATGATGTTAATTCTTCCAACCCATGAACATGGAATATCTTTCAACTTCTTTGTGTATTTTTCAATTTCCTTGAGTAGTGACTCATAATTTTGAGTACACAAGTTTTTCACTGCTTTGGTTAGGTTTACTCCTAGATATTTTATTGTTTTTGTTGTTATAGTAAAAGGAATTGATTTCTGGATTTCAACTTCTTCTAACTTAGTGTTTGCATAGACGAATGCCACTAACTTTTGAATGTTAATTTTCTAGCCTGACACCTTACTGTATTGCCTGATGATTTCCAAAAGCTTCTTGCTGGATTCCTTAGGTTTTTCTATGTATACTATCATGTCATTTGCAAATAGGAAGAGTTTGACTTCTTCTCTTCCAATCTGTATGCCTTTAATTCCTTGATCCTGCCTGATTGTTATGGCAAGAACTTCCAACACTATGTTGAGTAATAATGGTGATAGTGGGGAGTCGGGTGGTAGCGCAGCGGGTTAAGTGCAGGTGGCACAAATCGCAAGGACCGACGTAAGGATCCTGGCTTGAGCCCCTGGCTCCCCACCTGCAGGGGAGTCCCTTCACAGGCTGTGAAGCAGGTCTGCAGATGTCTATCTTTCTCCCCCCCCCCGTCTTTCCTTCCTCTCTCCATTTCTGTCCTATCCAACAACAATGACATCAATAACAACAACGATAATGACACCAACGAAGAAAAACAACAAGGGCAACAACAAAAAATAAAATAAAATAAATAAATAAATAAATAAAAATAATGTTGATAGTGGGCAGCCCTATCTAGTACTTGATCTGAGGGGAAATGCTTCCAGTTTTTCACCATTGAGTATGATGTTGGCTGTAAGTTTGCTATATATAGACTTCACTATATTCAGGAATTTTCCATCTATTCCCATTTTTTGTAGTGTTTTGATCATAAAGGGATGAATTTTGTCAAAGGTTTTCTCTGCATCTATTGATATGACCATGTGGTTTTTGGTCTTGTTTTTGTTGATGTGGTGGATCATGTTGATTAATTTACATATATTAAACCAACCTTACATCCCTGGAATAAACCCCACTTGGTGATGATGAACAATTTTTGTAATATACTGCTGTATCCAGTTGGTTAGAATTTTGTTCAATATTTTAGCATCTATGTTCATCAGAGATATTTATCTGTACTTTTGTTTTTTGGTTGTGTCCCTGTCTGCTTTTGGCTTCATAGAAGCTGGAAAGGAGTATTCCAGTGTCTTCTATTTTCTGGAAGACTTTTTTTTTTAGTTTTTTAAAAAATATTTATTTATTTATTCCCTTTTGTTGCCCTTGTTTTATTGTTGTAGTTGTTGTTGATCTCGTTGTTGTTGGATAGGACAGAGAGAAATGGAGAGAGGAGGGGAAGACAAAGAAGGGGAGAGAAAGATAGACACCTGCAGTCCTGTTTCACCGCTTGTGAAGCGATTCCCCTGCAGGTGGGGAGCCGGGGGCTCGAACCAGGATCCTTACACCGGTCCTTGTACTTAGCGCCACCTGCGCTTAACCCGCTGTGCTACCGCCCGACTCCCTTCTGGAAGACTTTTAAAAGTAGAGGTATTAGTTCTTCTTTGAAGGTTCTGTAGAATTCATTTATAAAACCATCTGGCCCAGGACTTTTATTTTTGGGAAGATTTTTGGTAACTGTTTCAATGTCATTAGCTGTGATGGGCCTGTTCATGTTATCTACTTCCTCTTTACTTAATTTTGGAAGTTCGTAGGTATCTAGAAATTGTCTATTTCTTCCAGGTTCTCTAGCTTGGTGGCATAGAGTTGTTCATAGAAGCCTCACATGATGTGCTGAATTTCTGTGGTGTCTGTTGTGATAGCTCCTCTTACATTTAGTATCCAATTTATTTGGGTCTTCTCCTTTTTTTGTTTTGTGAGTCTGGCTAAAGGTTTGTTGATTCTGTTCACTCTTCGAAGAACCAACATTTACTTTTGTATGGTTTTCTTAATTTCAATGTTATTTATTTCTGCCTTAACTTTAGTTATTTCTGTCCTTCTGTTTGCTTTAGGGTTCCTTTGTTCTTCTTCTTCTAGGTCTTTAAGATGTGCAATCAGGCTGTTTATTTGTGCTTTTCCTTGTTTCCTAGTGTGTGCTTGTATGGCTGTGAACTTCCCTCTCAGTACTGCCTTAGCTGTGTCCCAAATATTTTGATAGCTTGTGTCTTCAATGTATTGAACTCTTGAAACATTCTGATTTCTTCTTTTATTTCCTCTTTGACCCAGTAGTTGTTACGTAGTGGACTGTTGAGCTTCCACATTTTGGGACTGTTACTAATCTTTTCTTGATTGTTAAGTGTTAGTTTAATTCCACTGTGGTCTGAGAAGATGCTTGGGATGATTTCAATGCTCTTGAATTTGCTGATGCTGTCTTTGTGGCCTAACATATGGTCTATCCTTGAGAATGCCCATGTGGACCTGAGTAAAATGTGTATTCCAGTTTCTTGGGATGAATGACTCTGAAAATGCCCACTAGTTCTAGTTTATCTATCTCCTCATTTAGCTCCCTCATGTCTTTATTGATTTTCTGCCTGGATGATCTGTCAAGTTGAGAGAGTGGGGTGTTGAAGTCCCCTACTATGACTGTGTTGCTGTTAATATATTGCTGTAGTTCTTTCAGTAGATGTTTGATGTATTTAGATGGCTTCTGAGTGGGTGCATAGATATTAACAATTGTTAAGTTCTCTTGATTGACTGATCCTCTGAGCATTATGTAGTGTCCATACCTATCTATTTTAATTTTATTTATTTTAAAGTCTATCATGTCAGCTATGAGAATAGCTGTTCCTGCTCTTTTTTGTGGGCCATTGGCTTATATGATAGTTTTCCATCCTTTCACTTTGAGTCTGTGTTTGTTGAGTTAGGTGGGTTTCCTGTAGACAGCATATTGTTGGGTTGCATTTTCTGATCCATCTTCCTACTCTGTGTCTTTTAATAGGTGAGTTCAGGCCATTAGCATTTTTTAAATAATTTATTTCTTTATTTGGAATTAATGTTTTACATTCAACAGTAAATACAATAGTTTGTACATGCATAACATCCCCCAGATTCCCATTTAACAATACAACCCCCACTATGTCATTCATCATTCTTCATGGACCTGTATTCTCCCCACTCACCCACCCACCCCAGAGTCTTTTACTTTGATGCAATACTCCAATTCCATTTCAGGCCATTAGCATTTATTGATATCAAAGATTGAAGATATTTGAATGCCAGTCTTGTAGATTTTTAGACTGTTCTGATACACGGCATATTTATGGTGGTCTGACTGTTTACAGGAGACCTTTCAGAACTTCTTTCAGGGCAGGCTTGGTGATAGTTGATTCTTTCAGCTGTGCTTGTCTGAGAAGGTTTTGATGCCTCTGTCTAGTCTGAATGACAGTCTGGCAGGATACAGTATTCTTGGTTGAAAGCCTTTCTGATTGAGCACTAGATAGATATCTTGCCATTCTCTTCTGCCCTGTAGTGTTAGTGTGGAGAAGTCTGCAGCTAATCTTATGGGTTTTCCTCTGTAGGTGACTCTTTGTTTTTTTCTTGTGGCCCTCAGGATCCTTTCTTTATCCTTATTCCTTTCCACTCTAAATATGATGTGTTTTGGTGTCTTTAAGTCTGGGTTAATTCCGTTTGGGACCCTCTGGGCTTCTTGAACCTTTATGTCTTTGATGCTGTCTAGACTTGAGAAGTTCTCAGCTATTATGTCCTGAAGAATGCACTCACCGGTGATTTGCTGGGTTCCTGAAGTCATTCTAGTCCTGTCTTGTTGCGGTCCCAGGTGGTTTCCTATGGTATTCCTAGTTGACCCGGGAGAGGAGAGCAGAGAAACACAGCTGCTGTTGCTCTGTAGCCCCACCTCCAACACTACCATATTACATGCCTATGAGCTATTTTCAGTTCTGTTTTGACCTGTTGACGTCATTCTTTCTTAAGGGCCACCTTCCAGCCCTCCATTACTGAGTACAGGCTGAGTGTGGGCATGCTTATCAGGTGTTTAAAGAGTGGCTCATAATTGTCCTTCATGGTATGAAAATTATAGTCAATAGAGAAAACGTAAGTGACAACAGACAAAATGCCAGCTACAACCAAACTACATTGCTTTTTTTTTCTTTTTCCAGCAGTAAAAGTAATGACGTACTTAAAAAAGAAGCAGTAGCCTGAGGGATGTAACTTTACATTGGGTGGAATTCGCCCAGACATTTCAAATGAATTTGGGGTAAGTGCCGATTTCCTGGTGATTGCTTAAACAGAGAAGCCCAGGTGCAGAGGAGTGTTTGTGAGTGTGTGTGTGTGTGTGTGTGTGTGTGTGTGTGTGTAAAACACCCAACATAAACAACTGGCATGTGCTAGGTCAGTCCTCTGGGGCTCTTGCTGAAGTTCTTTCTCCACATTGTACTGGACAGAAAAATTGATCTCTTGAGCAGGCTGACATCTGAGTTTACAGTTATGCATAGGAGCAAACCTACAGTTCTGGAAAAAAAGAAGAAGAAGAAGAAAAAAGAATGACTGGGAGTGAGAGGTGTGAGTGTATCTACCTTACACACACAAGCTAAGAGGTGTGTGCTGTGTATATGTTGTGTGTTATGCAATAGTGCCAGTACAGGGAGTGAAACAACTCGCTCTAACAGAAAATCTGCAAGGGGAGGGGGGTAGATAGCATAATGGTTATGCAAGGAGACTCTCAAGTCTGAGGCTATAGAAGTCCTAGTTTCAGTCCCCAGCACCATCATGAGCCAGAGCCAGAACTGAGCACTGCTGATAGAGAGAGAGAGAGAGAGAGAGAGAGAGAGAGAGAATCTGCAAGTATTTCTCTAGTGTATGGGAAGGATGGCACTTCCGATGGTGGTGGGGACAGAATGACAGAATGGCCAACATAGCTGGACCCATAGGAAAGGGAAAAAACAAACACATAACAACAAAACTAAGGGAAGAAGGGAAGGGAGGAAGTAAGGAGGGTGTTGGGTCCTGGTACAGGGTGGTGGAAATCAGAGGTGGTGGCATTTTGCAGACACCTGTCCAGGCAGATGAGAAACTTGTTTTCATGGGCCAAGAGCTGTACTATAAACCTTTTTTTTTTTTTTTTGAGCACTGATCAACTCTGGTTTATGGTGGTGCAGGGGATTGAACCTGGGACTTTGGAGCCTCAGGCTTAATAGTCTGTTTGCATAACCATTATGCTATCTACCCCCTGCCCAGTATAAACCATTAATCCTTACCTCCAGAAAAATCATAAAGAGAGAAGAGAGAGAGAACCCAAATACCAGCTCCACACTAACTTTACACCAAAAGGTAGAATTTTCTCATGGGTTAAGAAGTGATTGCAAAATATGAAACTAGTGACCAAGAGAAAAATCGTGCTCACTTCGGCAGCACATATACTAAAATTGGAACGACAAGAGAAGATCAGCATGGCCCCTGCGCAAGGATGACACGCAAATTCATGAAGCGTTCCATATTTAAAAAAAAAAAAGAGAGAGAAAAATCAATCAATATTTATCTGAACCTTTGGGGTACAGGTGTATGTGTGGTTTGTTTGTTTTTAGATTAAAGTGGATGAACCCTGAAAAATCAAACACACAAAAAATATGAACTAAACTGAAATGAAAATTACAAACGACACAAAATATTTTTTAAAAAATCCTATTTCTGAGCAGAGTTCGTTAAGAGTCTTATAGTTAGAAGAGACTTCACTGAGTGGGCATGAGGTACAGGGCATTCAGCAGAGCTGTGTAAGGCAGATACAATTAGTCCCAGTTTTAAAAGGAAAGAGGAGACACTGAGTGACTAGGAAGTGATGTGCCCAAGGCTCAAAGGCTATTCAGCAGAATCTGGAGAGAGCGCACACACTATCGCACTTGTCTTGTGGACTGACTGTAAGGTCACAGGCTCCAGCCCCAGCACCAGAGAGGACTCTCATGGGTGACAGAACTCCATGGACAGTGGGGCCATACCGTGGGGTCTCTCCTTTCTCCTCTCTTTTCTCTCAAAGAAATAAAATACCAAAAACAACCCAACAAGGTCTAGGATGGCTGTTCGGTGATGTCACACAAATTTGAGGACCTGGGTCCATTCCCCAGTGCTGTATTCAAAACAAAAGCAAACAAAGTTAATATATAATAGAACCCAAATTCAGAGTGAGCTCTTTTTAAGTCTTACATTTTTACACCTTAACTATTAGCTATAATAACTTGTACGTTGGGAGTCGGGTGGTAGTGCAGTGGGTTAAGCACAGGTGGCGCAAAACGCAAGGAGCAGTGTAAAGATCCCAGTCGGAGCCCCCGGCATCCCACCTGCAGGGGGTCACTTCACAAGCTGTGAAGCTGGTCTGCAGGTGTCTGTCTTTCTCTCCCCCTCTCTGTCTTTCCCTCCGCTCTCCATTTCTCTCAGTCCTATCCAACAACAATGACATCAACAACAGTAATTACAACAGTAAAACAACAAGGGCAACAAAAGAGAATAAAAAAATAACTTGTAAGTCAATATATAAAGGATATCTTGACTGCAAAATGGGTGAGGGATATGAAGAAATAATATACAAAGAAGACTAAAATCTGTTTTAATGCCCTGAATCAATTATAACTAAAAATACAAATTAAAAACACACAATAAGAATTTTTCCTTAATCAACTGAAGATATTAAAAAACAAAAAGAAAAACATCTCAACATCTGATTTTGACAGATCTGTTGTGGTCCTGAAAGAGGTAGGCCTTGAAAAGAAATTTGAAAAATTAAGAATTTCTTTTCTAGGGGGTCGGGCGGTGGCGCAGTGGGTTAAGCGCATGTGGCGCAAAGCGCAGGGACCGGCGTAAGGAACCCGGTTCGAGCCTCCGGCTCCCCACCTGCAGGGGAGTCGCTTCACAGGCGGTGAAGCAGGTCTGCAGGTGTCTATCTTTCTCTCCCCTTCTCTGTCTTCCCCTCCTCTCTCCATTTCTTTCTGTCCTATCCAACAACGAATTGCGTCAACAAAGGCAATAATAATAACCACAATGAAGCTACAACAAGGGCAACAAAAGGGGGAAAAAATGGCCTCCAGGAGCGGTGGATTCATGGTGCAGGCACCGAGCCCAGCAATAACCCTGGAGGAGGAGAAAAAAAAAAAAGAACTTTTCTAAAAATGAGCACCTTTTTAAGTAAACCATTCAATTTCTAACAAGAAAGGGGGGAGAGAGAAAGAAAGAAGGAAAATAAAATAAAATAGCCACTAGAATTCTATAAGCTTTCTTAAAGACATATACAAGGAAAAGAAAGAAATCACATTCTTACAGGGCAAAGAAATTTTAAACCTCAAATGAAGATAAGGAATAGATATATACAAAGGTAGACATTGAATAGGCAAGTAAAACGGAAGACTAAGTGATTTGCCCACAGAGAATAAATCTGGTTCATCTGGTAGAGCGCATGCCATGAATGAAAGCCCGGATTTGAATCCGGATTTGTATCCTGACACCACGTAAGAACACACCACTATGTTACTGGAGGCTCCTTGGATGGTGAAGTAGTGCTGTAGTGTCTATTTTCTCTCTGTCTTTCTGTTTCTTTCTCCTTCTTTGTCTGTCTCTCAATATGAAATATTTTAAAAGAATGAAAAAAAAAAAAAAAAAAAGAACTGGCCCAGAAGCAGAAGAATTGCATATGCTCTGGCAAAGGGAAGAGAGAGAGAGAGAGAGGAGAGAGAGAAGGAAAGGAAGAAAGGCAGGCATCATCTATGTACAAAAATAAACAAAAATAAAAACAGAAAAATACTTATAAGAAAGAGAAGTCAGGTGGTCCGGGAGGTGGCACAGCTTTGGACTCTCAAGCATGAGGTCCCGAGTTCGATCCTCAGCACCACATGTGCCAGAGTGATGTCTGGTTCTTTCTCTCTCCTCCTATCTTTCTCATAAATAAATACAATCTTAAAAAAAGAAAGAAAGAAAGAAAGAGAAGAAAGTGGTTCAGCTTTTTTTTTTTTTTCTCTCTATTCACTTAGAAAAAAGCAATGTTCGAAGTGCACCAGGAAGCAATGACCTGGTGGATCCCTTCACATGCTATAGCGCTGATGCCATTTCCAAGGGAAGAAGCCTTTGGAAGGCTTTGCTTATACACTGTATGTTCATGGCATCATAACCATGTGTGGTTCCTTTCTTTCTTCCTCTTCTTTCTTTATTTTTTTAATTTAGAGACAGGGAGAGAAAGAGAGAGAGAGAAGGAGAGGGAGAGGGAGAGGGAGAGGGAGAGGGAGAGGGAGAGGGAGAGAGAGAGAATGCCAGAGCACAGAGAGAAATGTTCTCCAGTGAAGTGGGGGCCTCGTTTGAACCTGGGTCTCTCACATGTCAAAGTAGATGGTTATCCAAATGAGCTATTTTGCCAACACAAGTCAATTCTGTCTTTGGTTTCCCCCCTTATTCTGCCTCCTTTCCTGCCTTTCTCCCTTCCTTCCTTCCTTCCTTCCTTCCTTCCTTCCTTCACAGTACTGCTCAGCTCTGACTCATGGTGCTGACTGGGATCACCGGTACTTCAGACATGAAAGTCTGTTGTGTTACTACTGTTGATATTATCTCTCTAACCCTACGAGAAAGAGAGAGAGAGAGAGAGAGAGAGAGAGAGAGAGAGAGATTGCAAGCAAGGACTGCAGGCTGATGGCTGGGGATGTAGCTCAGTGGTAGAATGCATGCCTTACATGTATGAGACCCTGAGTTCTATCTATCTTGGCACCAAAACAAAACCCCTAAATAAGAGTCGTAACAACAACAACTAGGAAATCTACAAAAAGTGATAAAAGAAATCATGTCAGAGGTTATGTATTCTTTCTTTCTTAATTGATTTATTTTTATTTTTTAGGAGGGAGAGATGGAGAGGAGGGAGTCACAGCACTACTCTGTACAGGTGGTGCTGGGGGTTGAGCTTGGGGGTCTCACTCATGTAAGACCTGATCTCTGATGGGGACTACTCCTCTCTCTCTCTCTCTCTCTCTCTCTCTCTCTCTCTCTCTCGTTGTTATTACTACTGTTGTTGTTGCTATTATTGCCACCAGGGTTATTGCTGGGACTCAGTGCCAGCACTACAAATCCACTGTTCCTGGTGGCCATCCCCCCATTTCTTTTCTTTTTTCTAACTTTTATTAGTTAGGACAAAGAGCAATTAAGAGAGGATGGGAAAATAGAGGGGGCAAAAGGCAGACACCTGCAAACCTGCTTTGCCGGTCATGAAATGGAGCCCTGTAGTTGGAGAGTGGGGGCTTGAACCCAGGTCCCTGTGCTTGGAAATATGTGCACTTAACCAGGTACACCACTGCCTGGCCCTCTCTGTGGACTACTTCTCCAATAGTGTTTTTCATTCTATTTCTCAAATGACATGTCATTGAACTGCTTTCTTATTTTCGAGCTTCACAATATTCTATCTTTTATTTATTTATATTTTTAAAATTTTTAAATATTTCTTTATTTCCTTTTTGTTGCCATTGTTGCTTTTATTGTTGTAGTTATTATTGTTGTTGTTATTGATGTCATCATTGTTGGATAGGACAGAGAGAAATGGAGAGAGGAGGGGAAGACAGAGAGGAGGAGAGAAAGACACCTGCAGACCTGCTTCACCGCCTGGGAAGCGACTCCCCTGCAGGTGGGGAGCCGGGGGCTTGAACCAGGATCCTTAAGCCAGTCTTTGTGCTTTGTGCCATGTGTGCTTAATCCGCTATGCTACTGCCCGACTCCTCATTTATTTATGTTTTGCCAGAGCACTGCTCAGCTCTGGTTTATGGTGGTGCAGAAGGGATTGAACTGGGACTGTGGAACTTCAGGCATGAGAGTCTTTTTGCATAACTATTATGCTATCTCCCCCACGCCCCAAGCTTCATTAAACATATTCATTTCTATGAACTTTATGTATCATCTCTTTAAGTTACAGAATCTCAGTGAATTCGATAAAACCAGGAGCCTGTAGTTGGAGTAGAAATTTTCAACATCACCTAAAAAAATAAAATCAACGATGATGCCACTTAAAAACACAAGCCAGCAATAAATGGTTCTTGCATTTTCCCAGAAAAAAAAAAAAAGCTTCTGTGGCAGGTGAGTGGTTTTCAAAGCACAGCAGGAATAAGACATCCCTGTCATCCCAGCCAAAGGACATGTGTGTCTGCTGAACTCGCCTCTCCTAGAAAGGTCCCTCCCTTCTGGCAGCCGTAAGCTGGGGAGGATTCCCCCAGTTCCCCCTGGCTCCCACAACCTTCTTCCTCGAAGCAAGTTCTGACCAAGCATTTCTTATCTGCAGATGCCCCCTAGCCTTATAGCTCAGTGAGAACCAGTCCTCAAATCTCTGGGGGCTAGAGGCAGAAAAACAGCCCAGAAGTCCTCTCTCCAGTCTGGTCCATCTCTCAGGACAAAGGCTGGACTGTTCACATCACCAGTCTCCAATCTTTCTCTCCCCCTCTCTGTCTTCCCCTCCTCTCTCCACTTCTCTCTGTCCTATCCAACAACGATGACATCAATGATAACTACAACAATAATAATAAAAAAAAACAACCAGAGCAAAAACAAAAATCCCCACCTGCAGGGGAGTCGCTTCACAGGCGGTGAAGCAGGTCTGCAGGTGTCTATCTTTCTCCCTCTCTGTCTTCCCTTCCTCTCTCCATTTCTCTCTGCCCTACCCAACAACGACGACAATAATAACTACAACAATAAAAAAACAAGACCACCAATCAGCAATGTGCTACACATTCTGGACCATCATCTGAAATGGCAGTGAGATAGCACCATCCACTCACTGGGATGGCAAGTGTCAAAAAAAATCAGTGCTGGTGAAGATGAGAGCACATGGGCCATTAGGTGTGGTGGTGAGGGAGGCAAAATGGCCCAGCCTCAGGGGTCAGGTGGTGGCCCAGCTGGTTGAGTGTACATGTTATAGTGTGCAAGGACCCAGGTTCAAGCCCCTGGTCCCCACCTGCAGGAGGAAAGCTTCACAAGTGGTGAAGCAGGGCTGTAGGTGTCTCTCTTCCTCTCTATTTCCCCCTTCCTCTCAATTTCTGGCTGTCTCTATCCTAAAAATGAATAAAGATACTAAAAAAAAAATTAATAATAATAATAAAAATTTAAAAATGGCCCAGCCTCGATGGGAATCAAGCTGTCAGTTCCTCAAAAACTGGAATGAGGGGGTCGGGCAATAGTGCAGCGGGTTAAGTGCACAAGGTGTGAAGTGAAGGCCCTAAAGATCCTGGTTCAAGGCCCCGGCCTCCCACCTTCAAGGGAGTCGCTTCACAATGTCTGCAGGTGTCTATCTTTCTCTCCCTCTCTCTGTCTCTTCTCGCCTCTCAATTTCTCTCTGTCTTAGCCAACAACAACAACAACATCAATGGCAACAACAATAATAACTACAACAACGGCAAAAAAATGGGAAAAAATGACCTCCAGGAGCAGTTGGATTCATAGTGCAGGCACCAAGCCTCAGCCATAACCCTGGAGGCAAAAAAATACAACAACTGAAATGAGTACAACCACCATGCACATCAGCTAGCAATTCCACTTCTCAAGGATTGAGAGCTGAGTCTCAGTTTGTTCCCGTGTTCACAGCAGATTATGCCAAAATGTAAAAGCCACTCCAGTGTTCAGAGACAATGAAAAAAGATGAAGAAGAAGGAGGAGGAGGAGGAGGAGGAGGAGGAGGACAAAAATGGGATCTTTCCATATAACAGACTGGGACTCAATCATAACCAGGAAGAAAATTCTGTGACACTGGGGGCCCAGGCAGTGGTGCTCCTGGTTAAGTACTCACATAACATTGCACAAGGACCCAGGTTTGAGCCCCTGGTCCCCACCTGCAGGGAGGAAAGTTTTATGAGTGGTGAAACAGGGCTACAGGTGTCTCTCTGTTTCTCCCCTTCTCTATCTCCCCCTCTCCTCTCAATTTCTCTGTTTCTATCCAATGATAATAAATACATGAAACTATTTAAAAAAAAAAAAAAGAAAGAAAATGCTGTGACACTGGGTCGCAACACAGAGGAACCCTGAAAATAGCTCAGTGACATAAGTCAGACAGAAAGGACACGTGCTTTTTGCGTGATCCCCAGGCATGAAGTCAGGAGAGGAGTCAAGAGTCATAGAAACGTAAGTGGTGGGGGCCAGGGACAGTTATGGAGATAGATGGTGGTGACTGTGCAAATGCAAGTTACTTGAGAAGGGTTAAAGTGCTCCTTTTTTTGTAAGGCTTTTTTTTTTTTTTAAAGGAAAAAACAACCACTGCCATTATAGGAAGCCTATCATCACACGGGCACCATTAGGGCCAGTGGATAGTGTATTCGAAGATGCAGATAGCTTCAAAGGAACATCACTCAAGACACACATCTGAGGTGAGGCAGAGAGACAGCCGCGGAGCTGACGCTGGTTTGGGCAACTAGCTGCTTCTTAATCTTCCGGGACTCAGATTCAAGGACACAGGCAACCATAAAAGCAGGCACGGCCACTTCCTTATCGTCGTCTCCTCACCTTGGAGCCTTTTGCAAAGGTAACTCCCAAAAGGGCAAAGTCCTGGACTTAAGGATCTCCTGGGTTTGACTCCTATGGGGCCCACAGAGAAAACTTGGGGGGGGGGGTTCTGGTCTGTGGAGTTGTGGAGGTCAGTCCATCTGAAAAGAGGCCTGGGTGGGGGTGGGGTAGCTGGTGTGAGGGCTGGGTTCGGTGTCTCAGCTCCAGATTGTAGAGATTTTGATCTTAAGAACTTGGTTTCGGGGTTAAGGCAGTAGTGCACGTAGTGCGAAGCACAAGGACCGACGTAAGGATCCCAGTTCGAGCCCCGCTCCCCACCTGCAGGGGAGTCACTTCACAGCTGGTGAAGCAGGTCTGCAGGTGTCTATCTTTCTCTCCCCCTCTCTGTCTTCCCCTCTTCTCTCCATTTCTCTCTCTTACCCAACAACGACAACATCAACAACCACAACAACAATAAAAAACAATAAGGGCAACAAAAAGGGAAATAAAAAAACAACAACTTGGTTTCGCTGTGTCAAACATGGCGATCTGTCACTCTCCTAAATCACTCACCTGTCCCTAAGCGGGGGGGGGGGGGGGGGTAGGGGGGGGGGATGGGGGGTGTGGGGGGTGTGGGTGGGGAGAGTCCCAGAGCACCATTCAGCTCCAGCCCTGGCCGAAGTGCAAAAACACAGCACACTTTCTTTAGTTCAGACCTGGTCTAGTGGCTTCCTGAAGCTGTCTCCAAACTTCTAAAGGCTCCCTGGCCACCTACTGGATTTTTTTTTCAGTGTGAGAAAGCCCGGCAGAAAAAGGGCAACTCATTGCCCTTGTTCCAGGGAAACTGAGGAGAGAAGCAGACTGGAAGCTCCAGGGACTTTATTATTCAGTACCCATAGGGATTTGTAAGAGAATACTGCCTCCTCTCAAGGAAAAAGCCAATTATTGCTCCAATCTAAAGAGTTCAGCAGGAGTGTGGAAAGGAGGGTGGGAGGGGGGCCTTCCAGGACATCTTTCTCCAGGACACAAGGCAAGAAAAAGAAGAAAAAACAAAAAGTCCAAGTGCCTGTGCAAATCCCCTCTACGTCGTCAGTAGAGGAAAAGCAGTTTCAATGACTTGTCAGGCTTCTCATGTAGAAAAAGGATTATCTGCTACTTTCACTTTCCAATGAACAACGCCAGCAGCCTTCTAAAGGATCTGCCTTAGGTTAACCCCGTCCTTTTTTTTTTGAGACTTTTTTTCCTCCTTTTTTTCTTTTTCTTTTTTTAAACACAACCTTTCTATTCGATGTGGTCCTTGAGACCAGAGGGCCAGCTAGCAAAAATGGAAGTGGCGACTCACTCCAGAAGAACACAATGAAAGCAAAAGAGTCAGAGAGGAGTTTCTAGTTCTCAGGCTGTAGCAGGAGAGGACAGGCTCCAGGTGGATGGTGACAAGGTTTGAACTTGGCAGGGGTGGGTGGGGGGGGCAGCAGGGTTGAGGGACTGGGGAGCACTGAGAGCCATTCCAGTAAATGTCTCACAGCTGTGAAGGGAGAGTCCCAAAACTACATATTAAAAAAAAATTTCTGATGGGGCTGGGGTATAGTATAATGGTTATGCAAAGAGACTTTCTTGCCTAAGGCTCTAAAGTCCCAGGTTCAATCCCCCGCACCACCATAAGCCAGAGCTGAGCAGTGCTTTGGTAAAAAACAAAAAACAAAAAACTGAGGTTCCAGGGTTTGAAAGGTACTGATAGTTAGGCCTACTTCTCAAGTGTGTTGGTATGCATGAGACCCTTTCTGTTTCATTTGGTTTAAATCCCCCCTGCTTAACACTATTCTATTTACATAACCACTTCATTCTATTTACTGTTAACAAGTTCCACCCTCCCTCCAGGGCATTTGTGGTTCAGTGATAGGATTCTCGCCTAATCTGCCCCCTGATTTTACCAGTCACTTTTCTCTCCACCCTCTCTATCTCACATCCTGTTTCCACCCTACTTGGCAAGTATATATAAAGACAGCATTGTGAGTTTTACTATACTTTAGTTTAGCTTAGCTCGGCTTAGATTGTGCTGCACCCTGCATGAATAAAGAGATACTGCCTACAGCTCAACTATGAGTCCCTGGTCGTCTGTTACCCGCCCGTGCCCGTGAAGCCAGCCCGGCGAAAACAACATAACCCATCGAAAACGACATATGGCGCCACAACGTGGGACCAGACCTGCGCAACTCCCAGATAAGTGAAGACTTTGCCTACCTATGCACTATGGTCTTCTCTTCTACTTATGAAGAGGTTTGCCAAAGCCTCTACTGTTTCATCATGAGACAGTTACTCTGTCTCTGGGCCAAACTTTGTTTTTTTGCTCTGGGCCAAACTTTGTTTCCCTGACCGGAAACTTTGGTTTCTTATGACCGGGATCATAGAGCTTGGGAGATGCACGGAGATTTCTCCTTGGACTTTCTGGATTCCCTCTCCCATGTTTCCTGAGGAAAAGGACTACATTTTGCTCCGGGCCACAGTTTGGTTCTTTATGACCGTGATCGTAGACCTTGGGATATGCATGGGGATTTCCCCTGGGACATTCTGGACTTCTTCTCGAATGTTTCCCATGGAAAAGGACTACTCTAATTTGAAGAACATTCTCGAGTACCCTGGCAGTTCCCAAGTATGGAGACACGTGGATAGTTCTACTCTCCTGATTGGATTCTTTCTTCGATGGGAAGACGCTTTTAAAAATGGGTGCCTGAAGCAATCCAGCCGGAACAGTCAGAAGCACCCTAAATGGAATTTCGAGGACCTTTTTGGACTAGGACGCCCTCCGGGCATTCTTAATCCTACATGGTGAGATCTTGATAATCTGGTTCAAGTTGCGTTTCATAAGAGAATGATTTGAATGACTGAATTTTTGTTTGACATTGACTTAAAAAAAAATGCTGGATGCAGCCATGATTTCTAGAGACATCCAGAAACAATCCAAAAAATTGTTTTTTCCCTCCTTTGATTTCTCTTTTATGTCTTGACATGAATCTGAAACGTTTAATCCTGAAAACTGTATGAGTTATGGGTGGGGCAGATAGTGCAATGATTATGTTAATTATTCTCATGCCTGAGACTTTTAACCGTGGTTCTTCTGTTTACCTTTCCACATTTTATTGAGTTTAAACTGTTTAAACAACCTTAAAATCATACTAGAAAGGACTTCCAATTATAATGGAGTTATCAATTATAGTAAACTTCTAATCTGCTACAAGTTTTGTTCAACAAGTAAGTGAATTTCAGCTGTCAAAGTCTTCACATGAAAAAGCATCTACTCAAATGGAATTCCTGGAAATCCATTTGGATCCAGTTCTCTGACATTGCCCCCGGAAACCAATGATGAGACCTGGCACGACCTGAAGAAACAGATTCACAGACTCCAAAGATCACTCTCTACAGAAAAGCAGAATTCAGGTGGCCGACATTCCCCATGGAGACAGACACACAGCGTTTCATCCTCTGGCATTTTCTTCTGTGGTCAGCTACTTTGGACTGACACCTCCATCGGACTTACTGGTACACACTGCTGTGTTTCTCAAAGACTAACTTCAGCCAGTTGCCTTGAAACTTTATAGACCATGTCCCCTCGCCTGCAGGCTCTGTCCCAGAGGCAGAAAGCTCCCCCTCCTTATTAGGTTATGCCCACAGAGGCATGAAGCGCCCCAAGAGGCAAGAGATGCCCACAGAGGCAGGAAACGCCCTTTGAGGCAAGAGATGCCCCCAGAGGCATGAAGCATTCCCAGAGGCAAGAAATGCCCTTTGAGGCAAGAGATGCCCCCAGAGGCATGAAGCATTCCCAGAGGCAAGAAATGCCCTTTCGCCTGCTAGGCCTTGCCCTTTGAGGCAAGAAAAGCTCCCCTTGGCATCACATTGGTTATTGCTGCTCGCATATTTTGTTTTCCATGTCTTATGCCAGTTATTTTGAAAACGCCTGTATGATATACGTTTCTGTTCACCCCACAATGGCCATTAGTTAAAAAGAAAGGGGGAATTGTTGGTATGCATGAGACCCTTTCTGTTTCATTTGGTTTAAATCCCCCCTGCTTAACACTATTCTATTTACATAACCACTTCATTCTATTTACTGTTAACAAGTTCCACCCTCCCTCCAGGGCATTTGTGGTTCAGTGATAGGATTCTCGCCTAATCTGCCCCCTGATTTTTACCAGTCACTTTTCTCTCCACCCTCTCTATCTCACATCCTGTTTCCACCCTACTTGGCAAGTATATATAAAGACAGCATTGTGAGTTTTACTATACTTTAGTTTAGCTTAGCTCGGCTTAGATTGTGCTGCACCCTGCATGAATAAAGAGATACTGCCTACAGCTCAACTATGAGTCCCTGGTCGTCTGTTACCCGCCCGTGCCCGTGAAGCCAGCCCGGCGAAAACAACATAACCCATCGAAAACGACAAAGTGCATGTTTTTGTTTTTGTTTTTTGCCTCCAGGGTTATTGCAGGGGCTCACTGCCTGCACCATTAATCCACTGCTCCTGGAGGCCATTCTCCCCCTTTGTTGCCCTTGTTGTTGTAGCCTTGTTGTGGTCATTATTGTTATCGCTGATGTTGTTCGTTGTTGGATAGGACAGAGAGAAATGGAGAGAGGAGGGGAAGACAGAGAGAAGGAGAGAAAGACAGACACCTGCAGACCTGCTTCACCGCCCCTGAAGTAACTCCCCTGCAGGTGGGGAGCCGGGGGCTTGAACCAGGATTCCCATGCTGGTCCCTGTGCTCTGCGCCATGTGTGCTTAACCCGCTGCGCCACCGGCTGACCTCTCTCAGGTTTAACAGGTGGTGCTGTTCCTAAGGAATAGTCTTGAGAGATGGCTTCCAATGCACACACATCAGTGGGGAGGGGCTGGAGCTGACAGTTCACGGCCAGGTAGGAGCATGTGCATGAGTCTGTGTATGAATAAGCATGTGTGTGTCTAAGTATGCAGACAGATACATGAGTGAGGTGTCTATATAAGTAAACATATGCAGAGGTACAGAAATAGATATGTATGTATGTATATATAGAGTCGGATTGCACGCGTATACATGTAAAAATAAATGCGGGAGCCAGGTGATAGTGCAGTGGGTTAAGCGCACATGGCACAAAACTCAAGGACCGGCGTAAGGATCCCGATTCCAGCCCCCAGCTCCCCACCTGCGGGGGGGGGAGTCAATTCACAGATGGTGAAGCAGGTCTGCAGGTGTCTATCTTTCTCTCCCCCTCTGTCTTCCCCTCCTCTCTCCATTTCTCTCTGTCCTGTTGAACAACAATGACAACAACAACAATAACAACAGTGATAAACAACAAGGGCAACAAAAGGGAAAAAATAGCCTCCAGGAGCAGTGGACCGAGCGCCAGTGATAACCCTGGTGGTAAAATAAATAAATAAATCAATAAATGTATAGGTAAGAGTGAACGTGTGTGTAAGTCAGTGTGCAAGTCTGCACACAGGCTCAAAAGCCTGTTGTGTGAGGGACTGGGAGATAGCTCACCAAGGAGAGTGCACACATGGCCATGCTCGAGGACTTGGGTTCGAGCACCCAGCTGTCCCGTGTGAGCACCGAGCATCACAAGTTGTGCTTGTCTCTTCCTATTCTCCCTCCCCTCCTATTTCTCCAGTCTGACTGGAAAAAGAGGAGAGAAAAAAAAAAAAAAAAACCCAACAACACCAAGTTCAAGCAAAGCCCTGGCAGTAAAAACAGAACACGAAAGAATGCACGTGTAGTATCTGTGTATCCCGTGTGTGTGCCTACTGTAAGTCTCAATGTGCACGCAGGTGTGCTGGCAGTCTAGAGCTGCCAGCTGCCGGCACCAGGGTCGGAGCTCCTGGCTCCCAGAGCTGAGCCCTCTTCCCACTGTTTGCAATTTGAAACATCCAGGGGTGCAGCCATCAGCTGGAGCACTGGACAAGGCCAGGCTGCCTCTTGTGCGACCACTTACAGGTGCCTGCCAGGTGACTAGTAGCCACGGCGTGGGTTCAGGTCCCCAACTCTGCCGGGGTCTTGGGTGGTCCGCCTCAGCCTGCTCTGCAGTCAGCCAGGTCCGAGAGAGAGAGGGGACAAGAGCTGACTGGAACTGCAGTGCAGTCACGGCCGCTTGTGCGTCTCCCCCGTCTCCAGCCTTTCTCCCCAGTCTGCTTGAGGGCAACTCAAGCTTCTGGAAGCCATGGCTTTTACTTGCCTCTCTGTCCTCTTTCCCTTCTGTTCCCAAGTGGCTAAACTCACCCCTATGGACTGAACCGCACGCGAGTGGTTTTACTAATTAACCAGAGTGGCTTCAGAGCACCCCGAACTTGCACAGGAAATAGGTTTGCAGCAGGAAGTGGGAGGCATACAGTAAGCGTGTCCCTAGAGCCCAGACTCCATTGTGAGTCATGTGGTCTTCCCAGGGGATCTCACTCTGCGGGGATTAACATTTGCCGCCCCCCACCCCCACCATTTGTAAAAGAGATTTAGAGAAGTTGAATCACACAAGTTCAGAGTGAATCCTTCTCACCAAGTCCCCCAGTTATCACCAAACAAGGATTCCCTCCAGCCAACCTGCTCCTGACACGAAAAAAGCAGCCAAATCCTCAAAGGGGTTGCTGGACCCACCCCACCTCCCCACAGGGGGACGGGAAGTAAGAGGGACGCAGAAAGGCCATGTGGCAGGGCAGCACCGGCCACCTACTACTGGAGAGGAGGAGAAGGGATCCCACAGACCTTCTGCAGCTGAGAACACCCCAGGCTGGTGGGTGCGAATTCTCCTTCCTTACCTGCAACCAAGAGGCGACGTTTTCAGAGACCTGTGGAAAGTTCTTTAAGCCATGGTCCCCCATTGGATGCATGGGGGCACTATTTATTTTATTAGTGATTTAATATTTACAAAATCATAAGATAACAGGGGTATAACTCCACACCATTCCCACCACCTGAGTTCTGGATCCCCATTTCTCCCATTGGAAGCTACAGCAGTTCTCCCAAGCTTGCAGATATGGGTTAACTATGATTTCTACAACTATGTCTAAATTTGTATATATTTCCTCTCACCCTCCCTTTTTTTAAGGTCCCATCTTCTCTTCCAAGTCACACATAAACCTCTCATTACATCCAAATGTCCCTCTCTATTTCTTCTTATTTCCCTGGGTCCTGATGGAGCTGGAGTTTTGAGTCCTCTAGTCATCTTCCCCCTATCATTTCTCCAGAGACTATATATATATTCAGAATATATATATATATATATGTATTCAGTTTGCCTCTGACACCCCAGACTTCGCCCTGCCAAAGACACAAAGGTGAGGCCTCAGATGCACTGGGTGGGAGGCCTGAGGCTGAGGGCTCACAGCTGGTGAGGACACCTGAGGAGAGGAAGAGAAGAGAACAGAAGGCCATCCCTAGTGTGAGAGCCACTTCAGCAAAGGACACCTCCCTGAGGATTGTGGGAAGCAGCGGTTCCTTTCCTTATAGTCTGATGCCATCAGCGCCTCCTCTATGTCCACTGCCGCCCTTGTGGTGGCCTTTGGTCACGGTGAGACAAGAAGGACGGTCTCTGCGGGCCTCACGCCTGGCAGGCACAGCTGCCTTCTGGCCTGAGGGGCAGAGCGCCAATGAAGCTGCCTGTATGAGTGTTTCCTTAGGCCCAGCACCTCTCTGGATCCAAATCAAACCATCTGCATGTTCAGAAGGGGTGTCTTTATGATCACTGACCATCACCATTATCAGCAAAAATCTACCTGGCAAAGAAAGAAAACACTTAAATTCTTTTTAAAAAGGTTTTTAAAATCTATTTTATTTATTATTGTATAGAGACAGAGAGAAATTGAGAGGGAAGAGGGATGAAAGAGAGAGAGAGAGAGAGAGACCTGCAGCTCTACTTCACCATTTGTCAAGCTTTCCCCCTGCAGGTGGGGACCAGGGGCTTGAACCCGGGTCCTTGTGCACTGTAGTGTGTGCTCTTCACAGATGCACCATCACCTGGCCCCAAAAACACAAATTTAAATTTATTTAAAACACTTAAATTCTTAATTGGCAGTGGCAGAAAGATGGTACAAGAACTGAGCCCTGCAGCTCGGGAGGGAGCGCTCTGGATAAAGTGTTGGACTTATAAACATGAGGTCCTGAGTTCAATCCCTGGCATTACATGTACCAGACCGATGCTCTGGTTGGCTTTCTTTCTTTCTTTCTCTTATCAATCAATCCATCCATAGAAGAGGAGAAGGAAGAGAAAAAGAAAACAACAGCAAGATCGGAGCCTTGTCTGGCTCTTTGGGTCTTAGGGGCGGGATTCTCCCACTAGTCAGTTCCTCATTCTTTCAACTCCCTGGGGGACATTGAGTCAGATACGCTGGGCAGCTTTTGCAATGGTAGACCCCCTGGCTGGATGTGAAGATGGTCCTAGAGTGACAGTTCAAGTATGGCAGGCCTGTCCTGGGTCCAACGTGCTCCTGGGACCAGGCTAGGCAGGGTCTACAGCCCCTTACTCCAGGAAGCCCATTTTAAGCAATGATATTATGAAGGCACACGCCTAGCTTTTATCTCTTATTAGCTGATCACTAGGACAAGTTGCTGAACCTTGCTGAGTTTCTATTTCTTCATCTATGAAGACACATGATGGACCCATAGAGACGGCGCTTACCATGCCTGTGGCTCAGGTTCCCACCCTGGCACCACATGGCAGTGCTATGGAACCAGGGGAAGCTCCAGTGCTGTCATGCCTCTCCCCCTGTCCGAATGAAAAAGCGACCCAGAAATGGTAAAGGAACTGTACGTGAAGCCTAGGCTGTGCAAACCTAAATCAATAAACATAGTGAACGTCCATGACTGCAGGCACTAGACAGGGTCGCCATGTAGTTCAGTAACACTTGGCACTGGACACAAGCTCTACACAGAGAGGGGCCTGACTTCTTTGCTCAGAACTTCACTTTCTTTCAAGTCTGGAACCCCACCTGCAGCCACTATAAATGCTGGCATGACTGTACAGTAAACACTTGACAGTTTTGATCCACTTGCCCCACACTCGCTAGAAACAGGAGGGCGGAGACCTCATATTGACTGAATCGTATGAGGCATCGGTGGCCAACAGCTCAGAGATGCTGGAACCTCTGGGGGCCACCTTGTGTCTTCATGTGTCGGCCAGTGTGGGGTGGGGAGTGGGGGGCTAAGTTCTGAGTTCCTGGGGACCACACTGTTCTGCACACAGTGGTTAGTTCACTGTACCGGTTAAGTCAAAGAACAGACTTCTGACATGGGAAGTTGTCAAGCTTTTTGATCAGAACTCCTTTTTTTTTTTTTTTCTGTATGTTTTATCTGTTTTTTAAAAAATATTTATTTATTCCCTTTTGTTGCCGTTGTTGTTTTATTGTTGTAGTTATTATTGTTGTAGTTGTTAGATAGGACAGAGAGAAATGGAGAGAGGAGGGGAAGACAGAGGGGGATAAAAAGATAGAAACCTGCAGACCTGCTTCACCGCCTGTGAAGCGCCTGCAGGTGGGGAGCCGGGAGCTAGAACCGCTTTGCGCCACGTGTGCTGTGCTACTGCCCAATTCCCAGTTTTTTTTTTTTAAATTAGTGATTTAATAATGACTGACAAGATTATGGGATAAGAGGGGTACAATTCCATACAGTTCCCACCACCAGCGTGCCATCTCCCGCCACCTCCATTGGAAGCATCCCTATTCTTTATCCCTCTCGGAATATGGACAAAGACCTTTATGGGGTGCAGTAGGCGGAGCCTAAACCTCTCCTGCCATCTCCTACTCTAGCTGAACTCTGCTAGAGAAAATGATACACTCGTTCTTACTGGCTGCTGGAAGTCTTGATCATAAATCTCAAAGAGCAGTCAGCTTGAGACTGTCAGCTTTCCTATTCTTTAGACGATGTGTTTCACGATTTGATCTCAGGACTGCTTTTCACACGGAATATCACTGATGTGCAAGGAAGATTTTCATTCTTGTAGGTCAACACAATGACAGTGCCATCACACTAACCTGTTGTTAGTATGTGTTTACCATGTTGGAAATTCAAGCTGTGGAGCTTCCAAACTATTTAAGCCATTCAAAGTAAAGATGATAAACCTACCACATGTTAACACGGATAACACCCTTTTCTGAAAAGGACTCTCTTCCCAAACCAAA